>NC_138773.1:65477629-65497629 GCF_965119305.1 Pelophylax lessonae | reverse complement strand
CTATGGAAATCGCACCTAAAATCGACAGAAATAGGGCAGGAACTTTCTTGCAAACCAGGCGTTGCACCGATTTGAACAGTTCCATTGGCGAAGATAGGGTACCACTTGTCATGTGATTTGGACCTGTCAAATCCCATGACAAGTCACATCAAAGTGAACGGGGGCTGAGGGCTCTTTCACATGAGTAGCCAAGGGGGCGGCTGAGCTGTGGTTTTAACGCACCCTGGCTATACACCCAAATCCTAACAATTTTTAACTCAGGCTGTACCATCTGTCAAATTCACCCATTGACTTCAATGCCTGACCCTGCAATGTAAAATTGCCATTAAGCAAAAAAGAAAAGAAAAAAAAAAACAAAAAAACAGGCACCAGGAGGCAGCGGTAGCACCTCCTGAATACCTGTCAGCTGCTGCTATACCACCCTCTGAAAGGCAATCCTCCAGATCGCTACCGCAAATGTGAAAAAAACCTAAACGCAGACACACATCATCCATTTCACACTCACCACTACCCAGAACACCACTTCCCATGTTACCCCCTCCAACTTATATCACTGACCAACCATTTCCCAACCCACAGATATCATTCATCAGCCAATGCCCACCCCCCAGCATACATACATACCACAGGCCTCTCCATACCTTCTGCTGACAGGCATCACTCCTAGCTACTTCCTACCCCCAGCTGACAGACATTATTCTATAGGCTCCTTTCACACGGACGTTCCGATCTGCTCCGCTGTTTTTCACATGGACCCAATATGAACCTCCATTCTTCTCTATGGAGCGGCGGGTGTAAACGGTTGGGGATCCAGTCACACTTTCTGAGCAGCATTGCCAGTTAACAAAGCCCTTGCATTTGTATTCAAATATATTTGTCATTTATGTTAGCCGGTCTGATGATTCACAAACCCCTGCCACAATGCACAACCAAGGAGGTGACACCATTACTTCCTGGTGCAACTTTGCAATTTCCTTTGTGATTGGCCCACTCATTTAACAATGAAAGGTCATCGTCACACTGCTGAAAATACTTGTTGGCGGCTTCTTGACTCTCTGACTTTGAGAAACTATCACAATCAGTGGATAGGGTAAGTGCCAGGCAAACCAGCGTTTTATTAGGAAGGATAACAATAGCTGCCCCTGTGATGGTCAAAATATATGGAGTAGCGCTGAATCTGTTTCAATGTGTAACCAAAATAGGGTGCTCAAATATACATATAGAAATGAATATACATATAACAATGGAATAGCTGCCCCTATGTCCCTGTCGTGTCGGGTTTATTTCTTGTCCCTGGCACTGGAGTTTTCAATTTATCTCTCTATAATTTGTTGTTGTATAAATAAAAATAGATCAAATGAAGGTCAAGGTGCTAAATCCAATTCCTCTTTTTTATTGCAGATATGTATGGAATTTACCACAGACCCAGCTCACACGGCAGGCTTGCAGCAGTGATCGAGACTGAGTGTAAACTCCCCATCGAGACTTCACCCACATGTGATGTTCACATTGAGCATTCACCAGAAAGTGGGATTGGGATATCAGCCACAAGTGATATTCCCATTGAGACTTCACCAAAATGTGACATTGAGATTGAGACTTCACCAAAACGTGACATTGAGATTGAGACTTCACCAAAACGTGACATTGAGATTGAGACTTCACCAAAACGTGACATTGAGATTGAGACACCCCTCAGCACTGGGGGGATTGTCCCAATCACATTGGATGGCTTCAGATTCCATCGCTTCCTCGGAGCCGGTAGTTTTGGAAAGGTAAGTGATCAGATCTTTTCCCTGATTTAAAATGTTCAGATAGAGTGGAGGAGGATTAGAACCCCTGTCAGGTTTTATCACTGTCTGGGGCTCCGTTGGAGAAATTTTCCCTCACTTCCTGTCCTGCTGATGATGATTTCACCAGATAGGAAGAAATTGTGAATCTGAAATAAGGATACAGACAGAAATCCCCTCCCCCTTCTCCACTGCAGAAAAGTATTTTGATTTCTGTGTATGTGGCTGCTGCAGACCTGGGCTTACACTTTAGTCCCGGTTCACACTATAGCGATGACAGACATCGCATATGATTCGGAGCGCACTGCTCTGAAAATCACATGAGATGTCTGTGCGATGTGAATTCAGCCATACAGATTGTATGGATGAATTTGCATTGGATTCAGACACAACACGCACAGGACCCTTTTTTTGGGTCCGCAGCAGAATCGGATCACATGGTGGTTCACACCAATGCGATCCGATTCATGTCCGAACTGACAGTTCGCACTGCGATATGCGAACTGATCTGGGGGTGTCGTTAACTTTGTATTGACACCCCCAGCAATTCACATATGACAGTGTGAACTGACAGCAATTTAAATGCGATGCGGGAACCCGTAATGGATTCGCGGGGTTCACGCATTGCATATGTGTGAACCGGGACTAAAGTCCAATTCATATTTTTATTTAACTCTAACTCTAAACACATTCAAGGTGCATAAAAAAAAAAAAGTTTTACAGTTACTTTTTTATAAAGCAGCTAAAGCCAAAGTAGAAAAGCCTGTCCTCTGCTAACATGCTGCAGAGTGGGCTATTTGCTCTCTGTTGGGAAGCAGTGATCTCTCTACAGTGGTTTACCACGCCCCCTGATAAGTCCAGGCTAGAGTTCTCCAATCAGCAAAGCTCATGTTCCATACCGGGGAAGGGTGGGGGGTGCACCCATAGATAAAATATAAAACCACTTAAGCCCCGGAGGATTTGGCTGCTCAAAGACCAGGCCCTATTTTGTGATTTGGCACTGCGTGACTTTAACCACTTCAATACAGGGAACTTTCACCCCCTTCCTGCACAGGCCAATTTTCAGCTTTTAGCGCTGTTGCATTTTGAATGACAATTGTGCGGTCATGCAACACTGTACCTAAACCAAATTTATGTAATTTTTCCCCCCACAAATAGAGCTTTCTTTTGGTGGTAATTGATCACCGCAAGGTTATTTCTTTTTTGCTAAACAAATAAAAAACAAAAAATCGAAAAGTTTGAAAAAAAAAAACGTTTTTTTGTTTGTTATACAATTTTGTAAATAGATATGTTTTTTCCTCCACTGATGAGCACTGATGAGGCTGCACTGACAGGCACTGATGAGGAGGAACTGATGGGGTGGCACTAATATACGGCACTGATAGGCAGCACTGATATGCAGCATTGGTGGGCACTGATAGACGGCACTGCTGGGCACTGATAGGCGGCATTGATGGGCACTGATAGGTGGCACTGATGGGCACTGATAGGCGGCACTGATGGGCACTAATGGGCACTGATAGGTGGCACTGATGGGCACTGATAAGCAGCACTGATCGGCACTGATAGCCAGCACTGATCGGCAGTAATGGGCACTGATAGGCGGCACTGATGGGCAATAATGGGCACTGGTGGGCAGCAGTGATAGATGGCAATGATGGGCACTGGTGGGCAGCATTAATGCGAAGGGCACTGGCGGGCAGCACTGATGGGGAGGGCACTGGCGGGCTCCCTGAGCCCTGATTGCCATCCCTGGTGGCCATGGTGGGCATCCCTGGGGTCATGGGTGGGCATCCCTGGGGTCATGGGTGGGCATCCCTGGTGGTTCTAGTGGCACCCCCCCAGAGGGTCTGCACTGGTAATCAATGATCTGATTACCAGTGCAGACCCCCCCCCCCCCCTGTCAGGAGAGCCGTAGATCGGCTCTCCTCTACTCGTGCCTATCAGGCACGATCTAAGGAAAGCCAATCAATGGCTCTTCCTGTGTACTATGTGACCAGCTGTGATTGGACACAGCTGGTCACATGGTAAAGAGCCTACGTCAGTAGGCTCTTTACCGAGATCAGAGATGCGGTGAGTCAGAGTGACACGCCGCATCACCGATCGCCGCTCTGCGCACCCCCCCCCCCGGGGGCGCGCAGAGCGCATTATCCTGCCGCCGTCATATGACGTCCGGTCAGGATAATGCAACCACTTTCCCGCCATCAATCGCCTATAGGGCGGGCGGGAAGTGGTTAACCGACAATTGCGCGGTCATGAGACGCTGTACCCAAATGAAATTGATGTCCTTTTTTTCCCACAAACAGAGCTTTCTTTTGGTATTATTTGATCCCCTGTGTGATTTTTTGCGCTATAAACAAAAAAAGATCAACAATTTTGACAAAATAACAATATTTTTTCACATTTTTTTACATGAAATTCTCAAATTAAAATGTAAAAATCTAATTTTTTTAGCATTTTAAGGCAATTTGTTTTCTGCTACATAGTTTTAGTAAAAAAAATTGCAATAAGCATATTTTGATTGGTTTGCGCAAAAGTTATTGCGTTTACTAACTACGGTAAAGATTTATGTAGTTTTTTTTGTTTTTTTTACTAGTAATGGCGACGATCTGCGATTTTTTTTTTTTTGCGGGACTGAGACATTGTGGCAGACAGATCGGACCCCTGACTGACATTTTTGACACTTTTGGGGGTACCAGTGACATTACTACAGTAATCAGTGCTATAAATATGCACTGTTACTGTAAAAATGACACTGGCAGGGTAGGGGTTAACTTTATTGTTGATCAAGGGGTTAAGTGTGTCCCTGGGGGCGTGATTCTAACTGTTAGGGGGCGTGGCTAGTGAATTAGTCACAGAGACATACGATCACATAGCAGGATCACATAGCCTCTGTCATTACTTCAGGGAGAATTATAGACGGCTGTATTTACAACAGTCGTCTGTCTTTCTCCCTCTCCTGTGGGAGATTGAGAGTGGCCAGCGGACATCAGAGCCGACGGTCACACGCGCTGGCTAGGCAGGGAACGAGCGGGGGCGGGAGCACGCCGCCGACATCGTGCGCTCGCCCACGAGCCTGTAGTACTACGTCACTTTGCCCAGGAGAGGCTGACTGCCACAGTAAATAGTCGTGCGGCAGTCGGCAAGTGATTAAACAATGTGAATGAACTTATGTAATTGTCAACTATAATTCTCTCTCCTTCTGTCTACTCCAGGTGGTTTTGGCATCACACAGCTCCACCGATGAACTGCTGGCTCTCAAAATCATGACCAAGGACAAATATTACGTCAATGAGATCCTCAATGAGAGCCGAATTCTGCAGGAAGTTCATACCAGCCAATTCTGCATCAATGTATATGGTGCCTTCCAGACAGAGGTAAGTGACTCTACCTTATTTTGTGGGAGAGGTCGGTGTGAAATGGTTAGCCTCTCAAAATACTGCTACTGGACACCTACCTTTCTCACAACCTACCCAAGATTGCAGAGGGATTCCATAGAAACTCATTTTTAAACTTTGATATTTCTTTCTTCTGTGCAGGACAATGTATTCTTCGCCATGGAATACCTGAGCGGTGGAGACCTGATGGGATTCTTATCGGAAAGAGCACCACTAGATATCGCAACAACAAGGTAAGACAATGGATACCATAATAGCAGGGATGGAGGTAGAACATGGTACTCTGGAAAGATCACATTAAAGTGTAGGCTTGTCCTAGATATGAAATAGATAAGATAATGGGGTACCATGATAACAGGAATGAAGGTAAAACATAGTACTAGAGATAGATCAAATCAACCTGTAGGCTTTTCCTAGATATGAGATAAGTAAGACAATAGGTAGGAGGTAGAACATAGTACTTTACATAGATCACATTAAAGTGTAGGCTTGTCCTAGATATGAGATCGCAGAAAGAAGGTAGAAGATAGGTCTAACAGGTCCTTGCATAACATCATTTTTGTTTAAGTTAGTTTGTAAATGTAAAACATTTTTTGGATTTTGGATGGAGCGGGGAAGCTTTTTTGTATTGCTTCCTGTTTTGGCCTTACATAAGCTGGCCATAGATGGATTACAATTCAGCCAGTTGAGCAGGGAACAGCTGAATTTCCATCCATCTTTGGGCAGGCTGGTTGTAAGTTGAATGACTCCTGTACAACCAGCCTGTCGGGTATTTTTCACGCTATAGTCACCGGCAGGGATCATTGTATTCTGACTGCTGGGAAACCTCCCGCTGTCAAAATACAGAAGCTCCACAGAAGGAATTCATCAACACTGACTGTGCTGATGAGGGAATTGGGCAATTTTTTTTCCTACAAAATTGCTTAATGTATGGCCAGCTATACAAGTTAAAATAAACTGTACAATCACATTCAATCATATTTGGACATTTTTACCATCACAAAAAACAATTTGTGAGAATTTACCACGTGTATTTCCTACAAATTCATCAGTGATTTTAAATATTCATATAAACCACTTCTGTGTAGTGTGCTAAATTCTGCTGTTACTGGCAGAATTTCAACATGATTTGGTTATAGCACGCATACATGACTATTACTGATAATTGAAGCGTTAGGGTCAATTTTTTGTTATTTTTTGGCTTAGATTACCATACATAATGCTTACCATCAATCTTTTCTGTCTCCCTATCAGATTCCTCACTGCAGAGATCATTTGTGGCCTGCAGTTCCTTCATGGCCGTGGGATTGTACACCGCGATCTCAAACCAGATAACATTCTGATGGATAGCGTTGGACACGTGAGAATTGGCGACTTTGGCTTATCAGCAATAGGTGTGAGCCCTATTTACAAGGCTCTTTATGACTCGGTCGGCACTCCAAGGTACAGGGCACCGGAGGTAAGTATTGATTGGATCGTTTTGGTTTTTCTTTCTTTTTATCAGTAAAATAATCACTAACCACTTACCAACCAGCTGCTGCAGTTATACGACGGCAGGTCAGCAGGTTTCCATGTATGACCGTAAGGTGGTCTGCGGGAGCCAACGTGGGCGCCCACACGCCAGTGGGGAAGCCGATCCATGGGGCCAGGGGCCACTATTGCCACCGGGCACCCGTAATCACTCCCCATAAAGAGAGAACAGCGGTCTGCTCTTGTAAACACAGCAGACCTTTGTTCTCTCTGGTATCAATGCAGAGCTCCTGTGTTCCTCCTATTTAGGAACACAGGTCTCTGTATTGATTTTATTAACCCATCTACCCCCACAGGTAGAAAACACCCACTAGGCTCACACTTAACCCTTTGATTGCCCCTGGGTTAACCCCTTCCCTGCCAGTGTCATTATTACAGTAACAATGCATATTTTTTGCACCGATTACTGTAGTAATGCCACTGGTCCCTCCAAAAGTGTAAAAAATGTCAGTTAGGGGTCTGATCTGTCCTCCGCAGTGTCACAGTCCCGCTAAAAATCGCTGATCACGGCCATTACTAGTAAAAAAATAAAATAAAATAAATAAAAATTACAAAAATCTTTTCTCTAGTTTGTAGACGCGATAACCTTTGCACAATACAATCAAAATACGTTTATTGGGATTTTTTTTTTAGCAAAAATTTGTAACAGAATACAAGTTGGCCTAAAATTATGAAAAATTCTATTTTTACATTTTTTTGGGAATGTTATATAGCAGAATGTGAAAAATATAATTTTTTTTCAGAATTTTGCTCTTTTTTGTTTATAGCGCATAAAAAATAATCGTGCAGAAGAAAGCTCTATTTGTGGGAAAAAAAGGACATCAATTTTTATTTGGGTACAGCGGCGCATGACCGCGCAATTTTCCATTAAAAATATACCGCAGTGCCGAATCGCAAAAATGGCCTGGTTATTAACCACTTTAGCCCCGAAAGATTTGGCTGCTGAAAGACCAGGCCCTATTTTGCGATTCGGCACTGCCTGATTTAACGGACAATTGCGCGATCGTGCGACGCTATACCCAAACTAAATTGACGACCTTTTTTTCCCACAAACAGAGCTTTCTTTTGGTGATATTTGATCACCTGTGCAATTTTTATTTTTTGCGCTATAAACAAAAAATGAGCGACAATTTTGAAAAAATATTATTTTTCACATTTTTTATATGAAATTCTCAAAAAAAAAAAAAAAGAAATTCTCAAAAAAAACCCCAAAAATCTAAATTTTTTAACATTTTAGGCCAATTTGTTTTCTGCTACATATTTTTGGTAAAAAGAAAATCGCAATAAGCTTATGTTGATTGGTTTGCGCAAAAGTTATTGCGTTTACTAACTACGGGAAAGATTTATGTCATTTTTATTGTTTTTTTTTAACTAGTAATGGCGGCGATCTGCTTTTTTTTTGCGGGACTGCGACATTGCGGCGGACAGATCGGACCCCTGTCTGACATTTTTGACACTTTTGGGAGTACCAGTGACATTACTACAGTAATCAGTGCTATAAATATGCACTGTTACTGTAAAAATGACACTGGCAGGGAAGGGGTTAACTTTTCTGGTGATCAAGGGGTTAAGTGTGACCCTAGGGGCGTGATTCTAACTGTGGGGGGCGTGGCTTGTGATGTAATCACAAGAGACATGCGATCCTACATAGCAGGAACGCATAGCCTCTGTGATTACTTAAGAGATCGAGAGTGGCCGGCAGGCATCGGAGCCGCCAGGCACACGTGCTGGCTCCCCAGCCAACGAGCAGGGTCGGGAGCGCGCCTCCAGCAGCACGCAATGGCCCCCTAGCTCCTTCCAGGCTAGCGCCGTACATGTACGGCACTTTACCTGGGAGCACCAGTCTGCCGCTGTACAACTGCGGCGGGCGGTCGGCAAGCAGTTAAGGGGGAAAATCTTCCGGTCCAGAAGTGGTTAATGACCGTTCTATTCTTTTTGATATTTCCACAGATCTATTTGGAGCTGCCATATGGATATCCCGCTGACTATTTCTCCCTGGGAGTTATAGTCTATATGATGGCGACTGGAAATTACCCATTTATGGGCTTAGACAAGAACATGCTTGCATGCTCCATCCTCAACAATCGTCCACATTTCCCTGAAGATTTTGATATGGATCTCAAGAACCTCATAGGCAACATAGTAAGTAAACGTCATCTGTAGCCAGCAAAAAAATGGCTATTCCATTATTATTTTAAAAACAGAATTACAGAGTTATTGTCTATTTACCATTAATAACCTATTTTTTTTTTGTTGTTGTTACAGCTCCTATGCGAATGGCAAGCTATGAGAGCAATGCTTTGTGAAAATCTGCGAAGCCACCCATTCTTTATGACCATAGACTGGGTGGAACTGGAGGCTGGGGAAGTTAGCCCGCCATTTACTATGAAGATGGTAAGTATAGGAACCACATATGGGTCCTTGGCAGTGCATTGTCCAATGTTCTGCATTTTATATTCTCCCAGCACCTGAGTGTGCATAACCATTTCAAATAGAAGGGCCATCATTGTACATATTCCAATACTAATGTTTCTTCTCTTCACAGTGCCCACCAATTGACCTAACGACCGAGATGGAAATGGAGGGAATCATTTCTCCTCCCAAAGAAGAAAATGAGCCTGAACTTACAGAAGAAGATCAGGAGCTTTATTGTGGGTTCTCTTTCACCAACAGCAAGTGGGGGGAAGTACAAAGGCCACAGGTGTCATCAGTTTCCCCTGCAGAGGAACCCCTGATCATCAAAAGCCAACAATGAAAAGACAGTTAAGGTAGGTTTTTAGCTTACTGAATTTTGTACACTTGATTCATATACATATATACCTAGAATAATCCTAGAAGTAGCACCTTTATCTGTTGCAGTAGGATATTATGTCTCTAGGAGCTGACTTTTGTCCCTTCATAAAATCATATTTTGAGAACAGTGTACCAGTTTATCGTAACATATTCTTACCGTTCATCAACATCCACACAGATTTGTAAATGGCAGCTTTGTAAACATTTCTACCTTTCTCTCTTCTCTTTAACAGATCTGCATTAGAGGATCACTTTGTCAAATCCTCACTGGAGCGTCCTCTACATCTTTACTTTACTGAAGGAGTCTCATCAGCACCTGTCTCCAAGAGAGCAATGCCACGAATCTGCATTAGAGGATCTCTTTGTCAAATCATCACTGGAGCATCCTCTACATCTTTACTTTACTGAAGGAGTTTCATCACCGCCTGTCTCCAAGAGAGCAATGCCACAGATCTGCATTAGAGGATCTCTTTGTCAAATCATCACTGGAGCATCCTCTACATCTTTACTTTACTGAAGGAGTCTCATAAGCACCTGTCTCCAAGAGAGCAATGCCACAAGCTCTCTTCTAACAGGATTGTCACAATTTATTTTCTGCAGGTGTGCGTTGGACCGGCTATAAGGGGAGGTTGGAGGCCGGTAGACCTTTTTTCCCCGCAGGTGTGTGTTGGACCAGCTATAAGGGGAGGATGGAGGCTGGTAGACTTTTCTTTACCCACAGGTGTGTGTTGGACCGGCTATAAGGGGAGGTTGGAGGCTGGTAGACCTTTTTTTCCCACAGGTGTGTGTTGGACCGGCTATAAGGGGAGGTTGGAGGCCGGTAGACTTTTTTAACCGCAGGTGTGTGTTGGACCGGCTATAAGGGGAGGTTGGAGGCCGGTAGACTTTTCTTTCCCATAGGTGTGTGTTGGACCGGCTATAAGGGGAGGTTGGAGGCCGGTGGACCTTTTTTCCCCACAGATGTGTGTTGGATCAGCTATAAGGGGAGGTTGGAGGCCAGTTTTTATTTATTTTTTGGCTATCTGGCACTAGATGTGTGTGGAACCAGCAAAAAAAGTTGGGAGCGCTATGTGGCTTTACATGCGATTGCAAATATATGAAACCAAAACCTCTGTTTTTTTTAACAAATGTTTAAAAATAGTTTAGACTTTCAGTTTATTTGTTGCTTAGTCACAATTTAGAAACAATGTTAGAGTAGAGTTAGGGACCGCACTTTGCAGAGGGGCCTTGACGTGGCAGTGCGGCTTCACATCTATTTGAAAATTTGCACAACGTTAACCTAACACAAATTTTGGAAACAGTTTAGACTTTTTCCTTATTTTGCTGGCTAGCTGGTAAGTATGCTGGAGGATTTTATGTATTGGATTGTTCTGTAAACTGCCCTGCCCATATCCACCTTACTTTAAAGGATAAGTCCAGGCAAAACCTAACGCTAAACCTGCTCTGTGCCACATTCTAACCCTAAACTATCTAACCCTGTAAAGCAAAAATCACTGTACTTGCCTATTCTGCACCCCATCCGGTCCGGTCTCCAGCGACGGAAGCTGTGTGCAGGAGAGGATTGACAACGGCTGTGAAATTAATGGTAAGTGACGTCACCCATAGACTTACTTTGGGGCTTCCGTTGTCGAGTACCTTCTCCTGCACCCGCCTCCATGCTGAAACCGCCGCTGACAGTTCAGCGTGGGACCGGACCGACTTGGTTGCAGTTGCAGAATAGGTAAGTAAATTGATATTTGCTTTACAGGGTTAGATAGATTAGGTTTAGAATGTGGCACAGAGAGCAGGTTTAGAGTTAGTTAGGTTTTGCCTGGACTTATCCTTTAAGCACCCAATCACACTTTTGTGCTTTACTGCAACATAGGCTGACACAAGTTACATGCGTTAGCGTGTTGCAGTGCCCTCCATTGTCATTGGTACCCCAACACACTTCTGCCACATATGCATTGTGGCATACCACATTGCACATCCATTGTGCTGTGCTGAGTCAGAAGAAATGGTGCGTGTCTAATTTTTTGTCTATTCTGGTGTGTTGACAGCCCATTCAATACAATACAATGCACCAGAACAAGCAGTTCCAAATCCAGTCTTGTAGCTAGTAATAAATTGTTCAGAGGTGCAACCGAAGACATTCATTCACAGTGACTGGAGTGACAGGAGAGTGAAAAGGAAGATAAGTTGACAGGTTGTTTTGCCCTACATGGTGAAGTCACAGAAAAACACTAAAGAAGATTGTATGGGATTTTTCATTTTTCCCCATTTAAACTTACCTAGGTGGATGCAGCATCTGTCCCCCAGCACCTTCACAATTAGAAACGAGCGATCAAACACCACCTATCGCTCGGTTCTGACAGCTCCCCCAGCAGAGAGCTGCTGACTGTCAGTCAGCAGCACTCTGCTCTGCCCTCTCCTCGCTCATTGGAGGGCTGGGCTGTGAAGAGGCAGGGAGCGGCTGGCTCAGGCTCTCAGCGGCATCGCTAAGAGGCTGACCTGGGTGTCAGTCCAGGCACCTGGCATTCCATGCATTAAGATGAAAAGCCTTCTCTGTGTAGCAGCCCCCCCCCCAATACTTACCTGAGCCCCACCTCGATCCAGTGATGTTGCACGAGAACTTTGGCTGCCCAATGACAACTTCGGCTGCCCAACAACATTTTCGGCTTCTGTGTCTCAGCCAATCCCTCCTGATTGGCTGAGACACAGCAGCCGGTGCAATTGGCTCCCACTGCTGTCTATCAAAGTCAGTGAGCATATGAGGAGAGAAAGGAGGCGGAGTTGAGCCATGGCTCCATGTCTGAATGGGCACACAGAGCTGCGGCTGGGCTCAGGTGCCGCCATAGCAAACTGGTTGCTGTGGGGGGACTCGGAAAGAGGGAGGGGCCAGGAGCGCTGGTGAGAAACCCAAGAAGAGGAGGCTCTGGGCTGCTCTGTGCAAAACCACTGCATTGAGCAGGTAAGTATGACATGTTTGTTTAATAAAAAAAAAAAAAAACAAGACTTTAACCACTTAAAGACCAGTCAATGCAGATGTACTGCGGCAGGCTGGCTCTCCTGTGCAAACCAAAGTATGGGTACGTAGATTTTTAATTTTTTTTTTATTGCGAATGTTATATAGCAGAAAGTGAAAAATACATTTTTTTTTTTTTCAAAATCATCGCTCTTTTTTTGTTAATAGCGCATAATCAAAAAACCGCAGATGTGATCAAATACCACCAAAAGAAAGTCATTTGTGGGGAAAAAAAGGACGTCAAATTTATTTTGGTACAGCGTCGCACGACCGCGCAGTTATCAGTTGAAGTAACGCCGTGCTGAATCGCAAAAAATGGCCTGGTCATTAAGGGGGCAAATCCTTCCAGTCCAGAAGTGGTTAATATCTCTTTAAGGGTACGTTCACATTGGAGGTGGGTTTGAAATCATGCGTGTTCAGCTGAACTCGCACAATTTCAAACCTGCTTTTAATTGTGAGTTTGATGGGTGATTTCAAAAAAGACATCTGCGCAGTGGTGTCTATTGAAATTGCCCCGAAGTCGCCAAAAGTACTGCAAGAACTACTTTTGGAAACCGATTCGGACGATTCAAACTGATTCGGACGGTGCCATTGCTGGAAATAGGCTACGATTTGACATGTCAAATCACCCCGATATGAACGGGAGCTAATACTTCAATGCAGGCCCGAATGCAAGTGCATAGGAAAACAATAGTGTTATATTCACCCTGTTCACACCACAATGCTGTGTTGAGGTGGGTTGTGATTCGATGCACAAAAATGTAGCATGCATGCAGTTTTTACACAGAACAACTCATTGCACGGCTTGTTACTGCACCACTGAAAGTCACGTCGTGCTAGACATAAATAAAGTGTCATTTTTTGTCCCTTCAATAAAGTTAAAAAAGTAAACATTGCGATGCATTGTAACAACACATCACACCATCCCTAGGCTTTGTATTATTTTTTGTACTGTCTGCATTGGAGCAGACGTTTCCAGCTGTAAGGCTGTCCTCTCTCCTGCCTGAGCTCACCTCTGATGACAGAAACTCATATAACAAAGTTTCTGTCACAATTACAAGAAATAACAGCCTTTGTTTTTTTTGTTTCAAAAAACTTTATTGGGTTTTATTCCAGCATGGTTTATACAATGAACAGGTATGTGACCAAAATATGGTCAAAGAGAGTCAAAATGATACAAACAAATGCAAACAAAAATAACCAAAAACATTAGTTAGCCGGCTCGCAGGCCTGGTGAACCATATGAAAACAAATATCAGGCCCTGAAAGAAAATCGCATGTGCGATGTGGTGTTTGTAGAATGCAAGGTGATATTCTAGGAGCCCCCATCCCTACGAGGGGGAGTGAGGCCTGACAAAGGAGTACATCTAGGCTTAGTTACAACATCAGGGGAAACAAGTGTAGCAGTACTCCCATGGGAGCTGCTGAGTGTGGGTTCCCCTGGGTTACCATTAGCAACAGTAGGACATTTATGCATATTTCCATGTGTGATTACCTCAGACAAGAACCAGTCCAGTTTCTTTGGTTTTTAGGGTTTATTGAGAACTTGGGTAGGAGAAGGGATGAGTGGGATACTCCAACAACTGAACTATGCACGAAATAGGCAGGGACTATATAGAATTGCTGATTGACGCTGGTTAGCGCTGACTGATGCTGATTAACGCTCTATGGTCACGACTATGCCACGACTATGCCGCTTACTTTAGCTTCATCTTTGACTGTGAAGAGTCCTTTAAGCTCCCTAAGGTACTCTTTCCTGAGGTAGCTGACTTGTACTGCTGAGGCACTTCAGGGCCCTTCCTGGCGCCCTCTTTATTCCCTATTTTTCAGGGTTTCACAACTTGGCACCCCTTTTACTGCAACATCTTGGGTTAGCTGGCCCTCTGATCCCCTTGACCTCTCTGGAGTGGTCCCCTCTCTTAGGGAGACCCCTGGGCAGATCTTGAGTACTCAGAACACTGGTTTTCCAGAAGAATCCTGCACCACAGCTCCACTTGGTCAGCACACAATGGATACTCCAAAGCATAGCTCATCCCCTGGTCCCTAGGCCGACTGCTTGGACCACCTTCCTCTGCAACGGGAGGAGAGACATTCGTCACCCTCCTCCTGGGACCCAGCTTCCCGCCCAAAGACACCCTGTCAAATGCTCCCCTCCTATTTATGTCCCAGGATGCATTGCAGGAATGCCCTACAACTGGAACTGACATACAACAGAGTGTGTCACTGACTAGGTTTCCTCCACTGTACAATGAGCTCCCTCATTGGCTGCAGGGGGGACACTCCCTCAGACCCAGTGAATCACACTTGGAAACGTGACAGGTTTAACTAACAGATCAGACCCTCCTGATAAGCAGAACAGGGCCATAACTATGCTTTACCTACCACCTACCTAGGAGGGTGCTACACAAGCTAACCAACATCAGGCGATTTACAAGCTGTAGGTCTGATAGGGCCTGGTAAGTATATGGGACCCCAGGAGAAAAACAAATGACTCTGTAGTGATGGATCCCATGAACATAGTAATAAGAAGTTAGAATTTAGACGAGTCTAGTACGGCTCGTCCCTCTGGCATCTAAGGTAACAAAACAGGTATTAATTGAGCAGGCAGCCAGGTGCCCGCTCTTGCCAAGTCAGTGGTGCGTGTATCATCACTTCGAGGTCAGTTTAGGGAGTGCCCGTGAAGATGTGGTGGGGAGGAGTGCAATTAGAAGGGTAAGTGAGAGTAAGATACTAAAACCCGAGAGTGTTGGAGGTCCGGGGTAGGACAGATCAAGGCGGGGGGAGGGGCATTGCCTCCATCATACCCTGACCTTATGACCTGCACACAACCCATTACCCCCCAGATTACTCAGGGTGCAAGGTAGAGGATATAGAATGCAGCGGCTGGTCAATAGGGGGCGCAGACTAGTCACTGTGTAAAATCAGGATAAAAAAAAAAAGTGTACCTTTAATATGGCAGCGGGGCGCTGGACACATTGCTGGCTATGGGAGGGGTGGGGGCTTTGGCATCATGTGACTCTTTACTTGTAAGGTGATTGGCGGCCTTTTAGAGTGTCCTCTGGGGGCACAGCGATGTGCCCCGAACACTCCCACTCTCCGTCTGCCGTCTTGTGATTGGTCCAGCCTGGCAGCATAGCACCAGGCTGGACCGTGAAATGCTGCATCCAAGTAGTGTGTAGCCCGCAGGTCGGTTCACATTCAGCAGATAGTGGGGCTTGACAGCTGCTTGATCCCGCCCACCCCCGACATCCCCCCTGAGGTTTGACAGCTGGTCTTTCTCCCTGCAAGCAGTTACATTACATGACAGTGTCACACACACTAAGCTCCCTCATTGGCTCCCTCTTGCAAGCCTCACTATCTGCTGAATGTGAAACTCCCCCTCTCCCCTGTTAGTGTCCATAATTAGTGCCTATCAGTGCCACCTATCAGTTCCCAGTAGTGCCACCTATCAGTGTCCAGTAGTGCCCACCAGTGCTACCTCATCAGTGCCCATCAGTACCACCTATCAGTGCCCACCAGTGCCACCTCATCAGTGCCCATCAGTGCTGCCTCATCAGTGCCCATCAGTACCACCTATCAGTGCCCACCAGTGCCGTCTCATCAGTGCCCATCAATACCACCTATCAGTGCCCACCAGTGCCACCTCATCAGTGCCCATCAGTACCACCTATCAGTGCCCACCAGTGCCCCCTCATCAGTTCCCATCAGTACCACCTATCAGTGCCCATCAGTACCACCTAACAGTGCCCACCAGTGCCACCTCATCAGTGCCCATCAGTACCACCTATCAGTGGCCACCAGTGCTGCCTATCAGTGCCCACCAGTGCCGCCTCATCAGTGCCCATCAGTGACACCTCAATGTAATAAGAATTTTCCTCAAAAGTTCCAAGGAAATATAACAGTGTAAACCAGGGATTCCCAAACTACAGCCCTGCAGCTGTTGCAGAACTGCACATCCCATGAAGCATGGTAAAACTCTGACATTCACATGTATGACTAGGCATGATGGGAATTGTAGTTCCTGAACAACTGGAGGGCCGTAGTTTGAGAATCCCTGGTGTAAACCATTCAAGACATCTAGATTACTTTGGGAAGAGGGGGTATAGCTCAGTGGTAGAGCATTCGACTGCAGATCGAGAGGTCCCTGGTTCAAATCCAGGTGCCCCCTGGAATACCCTAGCCCCGTATCCAAATGGAGAAGAGCAAAAAAATTACAAAAACAAATATTTCAAGGGAGACATGATGGAGCATTTAACTGCAAATACACATCCTACTTTGAGTTGAAACAATATGTACACAGGGAAGTCTCTGGTCACATTTGGGCAGAGGGGGTATAGCTCAGTGGTAGAGCATTTAACTGCAAATCAAGAGGTCCCTGGTTCAAGTCCAGGTGCCCCCTGGAATACCCGAGCCCCGTATCCAAATGTAGAAGAGCAAAAAAATTACAAAAACAAATATTTCAAGGGAGACATGATGGAGCATTTAACTGCAAATACACATCCTACTTTGAGTTGAAACAATATGTACACAGGGAAGTCTCTGGTCACATTTGGGCAGAGGGGGTATAGCTCAGTGGTAGAGCATTTAACTGCAAATCAAGAGGTCCCTGGTTCAAGTCCAGGTGCCCCCTGGAATACCCGAGCCCCGTATCCAAATGTAGAAGAGCAAAAAAATTACAAAAACAAATATTTCAAGGGAGACATGATGGAGCATTTAAAGCGGAGTTCCGGGCACAGAAAGTTTTTTTCAAATAACATACCCCCGGGACAGTCAGGGCTAGTACATTCCATAATGGCTAGCCTCTGATATGTCCCGGTTCGCACTTACCTGCAAGAAGAAATACTTACTTATAAAATTTCTTCTACAGCGTTGCCATCTCTGTTGTGGGCAGCTGAAGCCAGCGCGATCCTCTTCTGCGTCCTCTTCCACGTCTTCTTCTCCCAGAATGCGCCTTCACCGGCCCCTCTCGTCACTTTCGGCGCGGCGCCGCATTCCTACACAGCTTCTGGGCATGCCCAGAAGCTGTTTAGCAGGGAATGCGGCGTCGCACAGGAAATGACGAGCGGGGCCGGTGCCGTCGCATTGATTCCTGAGAGCGATGACGTTCAGCTCCCAGGAATCATTGCAAACCGGAAGTGATGGCGCGGGCCGCGGCCACAGAGGGAGGAAGTGGAGAATAGGTGAGTATTTCTTTCTACAATTACAAGGTAAGTAAAAAAAAAACTAATCCTAACTATCCAATTCCTTTTCAGGTGAAGAAGAGGAAACAGATGGGCACAAAATCGATTAGGTCGATTTTGTGCCCGGACCTCCGCTTTAACTGCAAATACACATCCTGCTTTGAGTTGAAACAATATGTACACAGGGAAGCCTCTGGTCACATTTATAAGAAAAATCAAAGCCTGTGTATTTAGTGAGAATGGTGATCACTGACTGATTGCATTTCATTTGAAAAATATGCACCTGGAGGTGGGTAGTAGGTATGTGAGTGCTTCCAACCAGCCCCTGTAGCAGCTACCCCCTTTCTGATGTCCATATAGAGGAGTGTGACTACGAGATATTCAGTATCCAGAGGAGATATCCCCTTAAGTCTACAGGTTGACAAGTGATACCTGAAACGCTCTTGAGAGTGTTAATGGAGGTGAGCGGCCATTACACATATTTGTTTGGAATTTCAGCTCACTAAAGAGTCGCACTGGGAATCACCGGAATTATTTGATTTTTTTCACCTGTTATGAACTTGAATTTTTTCTATTTGCACTGATTTTCATCTGGACTGGGACTTTTGATTCATGATTGATTATTCATCAGAGTTATCTCAGTGCATGATTCACTTTATGATATTATTATTCACCACGTCACTTTTTTGATTTTGATATTTTGTCTTGCTGAAGAGCTGACAGTGCTTTGCCCTTCAGAGGGCTTTTTTTCATTTTCTTCACATTTTCTTCATATTTACCCTTATTTGCCGATTAAGTTTTATTTAGGCTATTATTATCACTTGTGCCACTGATTCAGTGATTTTTCCACTCTTTTACGAAGAGCGACAACAGTTCACTCTTCATAGGGCACTTTGGTTAATTTTATTTTTTGACCAGATTTCTTTGGATAATATTATTATTTTTCAACACTTTCTTCACGTCTATGTAGGACACTGTTTGTGTTCATCCAGCGATTATAATCATTACTATTTCAGCACTTTTTGAGGACATCCACACCTATTATTTGAAGAATTTTTCATCTTCTTTTTTTTGCAATTATTACTGTTACCTTCATCTCTTTCTCACCCTTTATTTTGGGTTCACGGATTGTAGATATTTACACGCATCACTGCACTTTATAGTTATTTCTATATATTTATCTATTATCACTTTGGCACCTTTTAGCACTTCATAGATTATACATTTTATTATCAAGAGATTTTTATGCATTATTAAGTGATTATTTTTATATTGATGGTTCACCAAGTTTAGAGTACCTGCGCTGATTTTACTGCTTTTACTATTGTTTTACTGTATGGGGTGACACTACATTATTGGCTGTAGGTCTCTGGTGCTCCATTCTTCTATTATTACCTCCTCCTAGTTATCTGTCTCCTTTTCTCTTTTGGTAGCACACAGGTTCACTTTTACTTGTATGGAATTTGATAGACCCCCACCCCAGCAACAATAGACCCCCTCCAGCAACAATAGACCCTCCTGCAGCAATAGACCCCCCACAACAAAATACCACCCTAGCAACAATAGACCCCCATCAGCAACAACAGATCTCCCAGTAGCTAGCATCAATAGACCCTCCAGCAGCCAGCAACAATAAACCTCTCCCAGCAACAATTTACCCCCTAAAAAAATAAGACCCCCCACCAGCCACAATAGACATACCTGGCAACAGTAGACCCCTACACAAAGATAGATCCCCACCAGCGACAATAGATCCCCCAGCAGCCAGCATCGATAGACCTTCAGGCACACCCCAGCACTCCTTGCTATAAAATACATTCAGTGCTAGAGGTGCTGGAACTGCGTTCCCCCGCGTTCCCCCGCGTTCCCGCTGAAAAAAAAGCCCTGAATTTAAGTGCAAAAACTTTTTAGTTGGAAGGTTCACACCAGTAGAGAACTTTAGAATTTTTCTTTTTTTAGATTGTTACACTTAATTTTATATGTTTTAGTTACTATTATAATGTAAATGATTGCACTTGAAGTTAATTTTCCATCACCCATACTAAGTCCTGTCTTTATGTACCTTGCTTTTTGCACTGGTGCGCAGTCATGTTGGAACAGGAAGGGACCACCCCCAAACTCTTCCCACAAAGTTGGGAGCATGAAACTGTCCAAAATGTCTTGGTATGCTGATGCCCTAAGAGTTCCCTTCACTGGAACTAAGGGGCCAAGCCCAAGCCCTGAAAAACAACCCCACACTATAATCCCCCCTCCACTAAATGATTTGGACCAGTGCACAAAGCTAGGTCCATAAAGTCATGGATGA